>NC_052509.1:49888836-49921137 GCF_014356525.2 Nilaparvata lugens
GTAGGGTTTTTTTTGTAAAATTCGTGTAATGCAGGTCCAGTTCTATTAAAGGACTATACCCAGTCCAGTATATCCAGTCCTATAAACCAATTTTAAGGAAGATACTGATGAAGTTCCATTGTACTAGTAGAAGCAACCTACTTGTACTATATACTAGCAATTAGTACCGGAGGAATTGTACTATAGAAGCAACATTATTTCAATAATGCAATCCGCCAGACTAACATTTGGTAATCGACTTCCCCAACCCCCGTTCACTCCAAGTCACCAACCACTCCTCTTCCTCCTCCTCCTCCTCCTCCTCCTCCTCCTCCTACTACTCCTCCTCCTCCTCCTCCTCCTCCTCCTCCTCCTCCTCTCCTCCTCCTCCTCCTCCTCCTCTAACACCTCCTCCTCTTAAATTGCCAAAATAGATTTTCGCGCCTCAGTTGAGCGTGTCACGTGAGAGCTGCTGCTATAGAGAGACTTCTCTGTCAGCATTATCTGAATGAGAAGCATTGATGTTATTTACACGGAATACTGACAGCTAAAAGTGAATCTGACTACAGATAAAACGGCGAAACAATATTAGTTTTGCATTGTGGTGGCGGCAAAAGTAATTTAGTTAGCAGTGGGAGGTCGACGGTCGACAACTATTAGCAACACATGTCTCAAATGTCTGTTCATGGTGAGATTCACTTTCAACAGTCAGCATCGGTTCAATGGCAAGTTTTGTTGCTGTTTATTTGGGATGCTGTCAGTTGGAAGTGAATCTCACTCTAATGAAACCTATCTGAGCCCGTTGATTATTGTTGGCAATTGTTATTGTCAAAAATCAATGTTTGAAACTGATATGTTTGTGTTGTCAAGTGCCTCCAAGATTGTATTGTTCCGTCTTTTTTATTTAGTTTATACATGAAACTTTGCGAATACATTCTTCATGGTATTGTTGATCAAATAAAAATTTTTTCCTAAAAATAGTAATTTTTAGGAAAATATTCAATCTTCAAAAAAATATAAAAACTGAGTTATTTTCTGTCATTTTTTTAAATAACTTTTCCAAAAAATTATATTTTCAGAAGAAGAAATTTTCCTTTTTTATAAACAATACCGTGACGAATGTTTCTTCGAAATTGTATGCATTCATCTGTTTCCAAATTTGAAATGATCTGTTTCAGAAATGTCAACTGTTGTTTGTCGCTCATATCTCAAAAATGGATAATGATTTGTTTTTCCTTGAGGAACAAACAACCTTTTTATTATGATAACTTGATAGTATCGCAGAGTAAAGGTACTGTTTAACTGATACTTGTATCAGTTGTCTGTGATAGTATTTAAATCGAAAAACTTTTGAAAATGTCCCCAAAATAACTTATACCGGAGGCGCGACAGTCGAGACCGCCCTCTACGGTCGTAGGCCTCGACTGTCGGGAGTGTACGAAAATTGAAGAGTCCTCTACTGTCGCCTAACGCAGGCGACATTTGAGGACTCTTTTTAGGAGTCCTCTGCGGTCGCAGGTCTCGACTGTCGGGGCTGTTCAAAATTGAAGAGGCCTCAACTGTCACCTAACGCAGGCGACATTTAAGGCACTTTTTCAGGAGTCTTCTACCGTCGCTTGCCTCGAATGTCGCAGGTCTCAACTGTCGGGCCTGTACAAAAATTAGAGAGTCGCTTGCTGCAGACGACAGTTGAGGACACATCCTACTGCGATACCAGTAGGTATCCATACTAATTAAATCCATACTAATTAAATGATAATTCTTTTGGTGCTGTCTGCCATTCTGGAGAGCCTAGCGCAGGCGACAGTTGAGGCCTCTTTTTCAGGAGTCCTCTACGGTCGCAGGTCTCGACTGTCGGGGCTGTACAAAAATTAGAGAGGCCTCAACTGTCGCCTAACGCAGGCGACATTTGAGGCCTCTTCTCCAGGAGTCCTCTACCGTCGCTGGCCTCGAATGTCGCAGGTCTCTACCGTCGCTGGTCTCGACTGTCGCAGGACTCTTCTGTCGTTTCAAACTGAGTCGGCTGTCAAATACTGATAACTGTAATTCCCATACTATTTTTCATAAAAGCTATTAAAGTCCAATTCACAATTCACTCTTGTTAACCAACATAAGTGAGATCCACACCGATTCACAAGTAGCCTACTTAACTCTTGTCAACCAACAAACGAGAACAACTTTTCGTCTGCTACAACAGTTGTTCTCTGGCATTTTATTAGCAGTAGATGACCGTTAATTCCTCCTTCTCTCCCATATCGGGACTAGGCCCGCAGGCTTCATCGGAAGCATAAAAAATCGAACAAACGATCGTCGAAGTATAAAAATCGAATCATCGAGAAGTTGAAGATCGCTATCGATCGCTGATGGCTGCTATATAGTCTGATTCACTCTGAACGGTCGGCATTTATTGTAGATAACATCACCGAATTCTTCTCATTCAATCAATGCTGACAGTTTGAAATGACTCACTATAATCAAGCACACAGAAGCGGAGGTGGTTTGATGTGATCATCGATAATGATAAGAGAGTAAGTGAGTGAGTGAGAGAGAGAGTGAGAGAGAGAGAGAGAGAGTATGAGCAGGAGAGAGAGTGAGAGAGTGAAGATTCACGAAGATAGTCTCCCATTAATTAATAGTCAATGCTAAATTGCGTAGGAGGACATCTATATATTGAGATTCACTCTAAGCTGTCAGCATTGATTGAATGGGAAGCATTGATGCTATTTATGAGGAATGCTGACTATTTTAAAGTGAATCTGACTTCATGGAGGTTCCGCAATCTCAGGTTGATCAGCGTGATAACTTCTACCTAGTGAGATTCACTTGAAATTGTCAGCGTTGGTGGATTGGGAAGCATTTACAAGGAATGCTGATAGAAGTGAACCTCAGCATAGTTTCATTTATAAAATATACACTGATTCGACTATGAAGCTCCTCTTATTTCTATACTTGATATTATTATTTAGAGTATATTATATTTTATTTTATACTAGCAGGCAAGGTATCTAGAATACAATGTATTAGAATATTATTATCTAGAATACATTGCTAGCAGGTAACCACTGCTCCGCAAGGGTCTAATTAAAAACTTGACAAACTGAAAACTTGAATTTAAAATAGACTTGCAATCATCCTAGGTAAATTTAGAATCTATATGCAAAATCTCAAGTTGATCAGTTCACTAGATAAGCCTATTCTTTCCTTGATTATTATAGATTATTGTCATATCATTATTTACACTTTGGAGAATTATTTGCTGAACACTTTTTCAACTCGTTATTCTGAGGGAGGTCACTATTTTGATCAGAACCCATCATACAAAGACTTACTTCTTTATGACTTCTCAATTTTATTTGATGACGATAATGATAAGAAGTAATGATTATAATACTGTAGGTTTCATGAGCTGATCTGAAGGTACTTTTTCGTTCATGCCACCGCGGCCAACAAACTATAAATAATACCTGTGGCTCTTATGGTAATTTTTCCCGTTTTTTGTAGTTGAGAAGTTGATATTGTGATAATTATTCATATTAAATAAAGAGACTAAGATATTGTCAAAAACCACAGATTTTATCAGATAGTTAGAAAGACAGGTTTTGGTTGTTACACCATTGTCAATGGAGTCATTGTCAACTGAGTTTATCAGAGATTGACAATGGTGTAACAACCGAAACCTGTCTTTCTAACTATCTGATAAAATCTGTCATTGTCACTGAGTTTATCAGAGATTGACATGGTGTAACAACCGAAACCTGTCTTTCTAACTATCTGATAAAATCTGTGGTTTTTGACAATATCTTAGTCTTTTTATTATTGTATGAATATGAAATATGACCGAAACCGGTCTTTCTATCAATAAAATCTACGGTTTTTGACAATTTCTTAGTCTTTTTATTTAATCTTATGGGAATGTTCATCACGCATTGTCAGAAATCTGTGAACACTTCCATAAGAATCTATGCTATTCTTCATCGGTTGTCGGCCGAGATGGCATAAACGAAAACGTTCCTTATGGAGTTTGATCCCAAGTTATGGGTTTTATACCCAGTTTATACAAACTACCGTGTTGATGTTGAAGTAGAAGAAGTAATGGGTTTACAGCTTTAGGTAGGCTCCGAACCACCTAAACCAAAGCCATAAGAAACAAAGCTATGACATGAATTTGTGTAAACGGTAACAGTTGATAGTTGAGTATGATGTATACACTAGTATAAACTACTACTAAGTAGACACTACTCATCAAAATAAATGCATTCAAATCAATTTGAAACTAAATTAGGAAGTTGAAGAAGTTTTATAGGCAATAGCCTGTTTTTTCTTTTCCGATCATTGTATTGTTTGTTCTATCTAATAAATAAATAAATAATTTAATTAATAGGAAGGGGTTCATTCTAGTTGGTATCTATGCTATAGTGAGATTCACTTCAGACTGTCAGCATTGGATGAATGGGAAGCATTGATGCTATTTTTAAGGAATGCTGACATTTTAAAGTGAATCTTACAATAATTGCTCCCTAAAACTGGATTGAGTTAACTGGCATCTGGTTTAAATCATTTGCAGCAGCCATAACTCTCGACTCACTCTACAGTCTACATGTTTACTATCAGTGCACACAAATAATGTTGAAGAGGTGTCAGGCGAGAGAGAGAAAAAAAGAGAGAGAGAGCACTAATTGGAAAGAAATCTTAAGAGATAGTGTGAGGGAGCGAGAGAATAAGTGAATGATGTTCGAATTTGGAGATGTGAGAAAAAGTGCAGTAGAGGAACAAGGTGGAGGGAGAAAATCTGTGGAATGGTAATATGATATATATGATTTCGTAAAAATTTGAGAGGGATAATGAAGAAATGAATTTTGTGAAAAAGGAGCAAAGAAAAAGAAAAACTTTCCCATATAGCGGAGAAATTGCATATTAGAGACCTACAAAATACCTGCAGATATAGGAAATCATACAAATCACAAGGAAGTTTCCAATGTGTGTATTTTGGTCTCCCGTTTTTGATCCGAAATAACTGTGAATGGAAACTCGAATATCTCGATTCGATATGACAGTAGTCATGCTTTTGAACGTAACCGGTAACCGATAGTTATCTTGTGAAATGATAGGCCTATTTCGTGAGCCGGTCATCAAATCATCAATCAGATACAGTTCAAAACTGGTGAAATAATTTCGGATCCAGGCAATCAAATTTGGAATTGAAAACCACCGCTAGTTCACCTTAATTCTATTCGTCAGATACTATTGCTTTGCTAGTAAATAATAACAATACTGTCCAAGGAGATTGGCATTTGAATGACAAACCAAATAATTTAGAAAGGTTTTAAAAAAATTCAGAAAGTTGATCAAAAGAAGTCTCTATAGTGAGTTTCTCACTTTATAAAGACAGTGGAAATGATTTTTCCTTTTCCACCGCCTCCTATGTGATTCGAGTAACCCGGTAAATCTGGTTTGATATTAGTTGTTGATGCTTGCTGATTATGATCAAATCTATCTCAAGAAATTTCAATTCCATTTCATTCATCAAGATTTTTTTTAAATTATTCAATAATAATTTTTCATAATAATGAGATGAAATATTATGGTATTTCATCCTATTCCTCCATGTCTACAAACAAATTAGCAGCAATGCGGAGTTGGAAAAGGATAGAGCTATTTGCTTTGTCCAATGTCATAAGGATAGCAAACCAATGATCAAAATGTTGATTTCATAACGTGAATCTCACTATAATAGTATATGTTGTTGTCAACGTGATATTGTGATGGATATACTCATACAACCGTTTACGAATGAAACGGCTTGAACTTGTCACAAACCTAACACAAAATGCAAGAATATAGTTCGCATTAGTGAGCCATTCTCAATCTTTAGTACGCTATGATTAGATTAGTTAACTTTGAGCAAAAGAATATATTATACTGCAAATATGTAAGCATTCGATTGTTAGCTAAAATTTTGCCTACCTATGAAAGTGGTAGACTGTCATTGACACATGTCATTCCTCACCGCTGTAGCTCCGCCCGCAATGAGCGGGGCCAATAACAGTCTTTCACTTTAATAGATCAGTCAACTGCCTATCATATGGCTCCATTTACAGAGCAGAAAATTATATTATTCTCCGGCTTGAAGTTCAACTAGCGACTGATGTGAGATATCAGAGAGGAAGGGGTATTTTGCTTTTTGTTTATCAGTATTTCTGCTTGTTACCGGTTAAAATATACTACAGTATTATTATGTTATTTCACTCCAACATAATATGACTTGGATATTTTATACCACTCTTGGGGGTAAGGAATTTTCAACGAATTCAATTAACATAACTGACATTTAAAAATGTTTGTTCATCTTTCACAATAATTATTCCTATTACTCAACATAAATAGGGAAACAAAGAAATCCTATTGAAACGAATGCTAGAATGAAGATTAGTCTTATGAGATCGGTCAATTGGCTCTAACTGAATGTGGGCGATGTCCCTATAAACTGTCAGCATTGTTGGAATAGGAAGCATTGATGTTATAGATAAGGCGCGCTGACAGTTGAAATGAATCTCTCTAAAAAACATTTCCAACTCGTGGATGAGTTTCCATGCGAAGCCGTAATTGAGTGTATGCTCTCGTTATCCCTGGATGAGACATCGTTTCGTTGATAAATCGGCCAATTCAAGAGATAAAGTGTTCTCTGACTCATTGGTGATTCCCCTGGGCCACGTATCTCTTCAGTATATTTCAAGCATCTTGCACTAGAATTAAAAATAATTCGTTTTCTACGAGGTTTTCGGATATTTTTACTGTATAGTTTGGCTTTATAACATTGTTCGTAGAAATGACCATACAGAATCATTATTGTTGATTCACTAAACAAACGTACGTTTTGAATGACTTACAAAATATGTTGTTCACACACATGGTCCAAAAATATTTAATAAACAGCAAAGCTTTCTTTTTCCTTTGTGTCATAGTGCAAACTATCAACTCATTCTTGATATTTTGGTAGTTTAGTCGATTGAATTATTCTGATATAAGCTATTTTAGTACAGTTTTAGAACCTGATGTGAGGAAAAAGACAGCGGAGTTGTAAATACCAATTTACGAGTATATTTGAAAATCTTAACACAACCAGGTTAAAGATCAAGGTTTCATGAAATGCTATGATTATACGAAAAGTTTTTCAAATATAAATTAGATGGTAAATTAAACAACATCATCGATATTTTTAGAAGTAGGCTACCACAACATCTCATCTCATACAATGTGCATTATGCATTCAATCTTATCATTATTGTATTGATTGGAGTTTGATTTGTTTTGATCGCTTTACCCACAACTCATATTCAATGGAAAACACATTTTCTATAACTATTTCAATTAATGAAGCCACCCTGGCCTCAATCAATTACTTGCAAACAACCAGCCTACGTGGGCCGATTATATTATGCAAATATGATCAGGCGACTGTCATTTTACCTTGTTAGTAATTTGTCACCCAGCCATTAATCATTTAAATAATTACAATTATTCCTTAGATAAAATCATGACCAATTTGTTTTTCCGATGCAAATGGACTATAAATATTGCAGTTTGTTTGGCACAATCTGCGATTGGCTGGGATTCTTGTTAGAGGTTTCTTTTCGAAGAATGAAATGTCCTTGGCATGTCATTTGCGATCCTAACTAAGTTTGTAGTGGGATCGAACCCAGAACTCTCTCCCACTGTTTAGAGCGGCCAGACAAAACGATTTTAATGTCTCGTGTCCTGTCTTAACACTTTTGGCACCCTGATGGTGCTCTCTCTCTCTCTCTCTCTTCGTTTACTCTCCTCTCTCCACTCTCTTTCACTCTGCTCTTAGCTTGGCACCTTGCGGTTAAATAATGTCACACACGAATTCCGTACTCTTGATGATTTAGACTGGTCACTCGGTCATAAACATTGGCTGCCGTATCAAACATTTCATTGTCACGCCAAAAATATAATACCTGTGTATCAACTGAGGAGAACCACAAATTCGTTACTTGGACACTGTTATTGTATCACGAGATGAAGAGAAAAATATTTGTGTTAGTTTGAAAATTACAGAATTAATGCCCCCATTCTAATAACTGCAGACTTCCCAGGTTTATTGTAGTTATCCCCTTGATATAACCATAGAAGAAGGATCCCTGTTCTTTACTTTTCTTTATTCATTTGTGATATAACGGTGACTTGGACCTTGGACCAGATTCATTGATAAATTGGTTAGCTTGTAATTGCCTATAAGCTGTAACTCTATATTATAATATTATCTTATTGATTGCCTATAGCCTCTTGAATCTCATTGATTCCTCATATTGGCGAAATTGATTATACCTGGTAATTGTGAGCTTGTGATTGGTCGAAATGTCTTTCACTCAAGTCCTATTGGCTGTCACTATGACAACGAAATTGTCAATTTTCCATTGGTTAGCTTGTGATGCTTCATTTGTCTCCCATTCAACTCCCGGTGGCTGTTGTCATGACAACGAATTTGCTCCTTTCTCATTGGTTAGCTTGTGTTGGTTGAAATGTCTCTTTCTCAACTCTTACTCGCTGTTATCATGATAACGAAATCGCTTCTGACGTCAAAAATATTGTTTCTCAAACAGTAACAACATTTCAAAAAGTATTAACTCATTGGTTAGCTTGTGTTGGTTGAAATGTCTCTTTCTCTACTCTTACTCGCTGTTATCATGATAACGAAATCGCTTCTGACGTCAAAAATATTGTTTCTCAAACAGTAACAACATTTAAAAAGTATTAAATATTAATGAAGAAGTAACGAAAATTTCATCGTATAGTATAGTATAGAATAAAGGAACTCTTGCAAGCGGTCACTCATTTAACGGGAGATCCGCCGTTAGTCACTTATCTAATCCAAGTTATCACACATGATCTGAATTAATAGGGCCTACCTGAATTCACAAAAATCGAACATCGAACATCGTTGAAGATCAATCCACAATGTTCATTTTAAATTCAATTCATTTTTTTTTTTGAATTGCACTTTTCAACTTTTGAAACTCGGTGGCAGTGGAGTTAGTTGGCTTGGAATGATTGCAGTGATGTGAGAGTGTGCGCGTGCGCGTGCGAGTGTGTGACATGCTCTGTTTGATGCGATGCTGCACTTAATACCGTTCGTTGTCCGTGACTCCTCCTCACTGCAAAGTGTCACCATCCTACAAATGGGATGCATTGATGCTAATTCCATGGAATTCTGACAGTTTACAATGAATCACACTATAGTTACTTGCCAAGCCAGCAAGCTTGCACACCTAAACTTTTACAATGCCACATTATATACTTAGTATTATATATTTATTACTGGCTTAAAGATACACGCAAACAGGTCTCGAGGACACACTACCACACACATGCCGGTCACACACACGTCACTTGAAAAAATAAATAAAAATCTAACAGTGAGTTTCACTTTGAACTGTCAACCTTGATTGAATGGAAAGCATTGATGTTACTCTTATAATGTATGCTGACAGTATGAAGTGAATGTCATTTTAGCACTTCAGGCCAACATTGTCACGCTTTGCTAACCTGCTCCTGTATACTATCTAGGAAGATGCTCTTCTTTGCTTACCTCAATTTGTAGTTAATCTAGATTCGGGAGGACCTTATTAATAATAGAATTGAATTGAATAGAAACAAGAAATTAATCGTTGAAAAGACAGATCCACTTATTTATTGTTTTGCTTAGCTGAGGGCGATGTCCACAAGAGTTCTAGGCTTGTAAATTGAACATTTTGAACTAGTTTGGGTGGCGATAAGTTCTATTTGTTTTGAGGATAGCTACCACAACATTTCATCCACACTATAATACTGGGAACAATGTAGAGTCGCCAAATCTTTAAATTTTTGCATAATTGATGTGAAAGGATTTTCATCAAATAAAATCATGGATCATTAGTCTGGTGTGATTAGTCAGCTATGAAAGCACTAAATAAACATTGTAATACTTGCACCACAGACAATATTTTGACATTAATACGAACTTGGTACATAGACATGTCCCTGTGGGATATCTTTAAAGCAAGGTTCACCGTACGCGTCCTACAACAATATCCATGAACTGAAAGAGAGCCGCCTTTGAAAACGACACGACTAACATTCACCAAGATTTTCCTACATTGTCATTTCTAAGTTTTCAGATTCATAGCAGGTTGTGAACGCCAAATAGGAGCACCACTTACTAATGTCGTCTTGAAAAGAAAAGAGGCACTTCTTGACATGTTGATTGCAAAAAACGTAAACGGCATGCTGAATGCAGACCTTTTCGTAAATTATTCATCATTTTTCTATGTTGTTGTGAAGGTGATGCTAAGATATTAGATATCTTAGAAATCTAGATATTAGATACCCTTAGATATCTAGATATTAGATATCCTTAGATGTCTAGATAGTAGATCCCCGTAGATATCCGTGTATATCCTGATTTTATTAGCAATTGATATTGGTGTAACAACTACTATCTGAAATTGTTATGATCAATTAGTGGGTTTGACAATATCCAGTATTCAGTTTCCATGTATATTTTTCATAATAACTATTAAGTTCATCATGGTAATAATAATTTATGTATTGTTTCAGGCGTGCATCGATGACAACTTGGACATGGTGGAGTTCCTGGTGCAGAGAGGGGCGGACGTCAACAGGGGTGACAACGAGGGCTGGACCCCCCTCCACGCCACTGCCTCCTGTGGATTCGTATCCATTGCCAAGTAAGAATCCAAACGCAAGTTTCTTGAGGAAGAACAGCTTGAGGAAGCTGTTTTGTTTTGAACAAATCACTGAAGTATTGAAATTAAAACGTAATGAGTTGTCTTTCCTACTAAAAAAGTTCTATTCTCTCAAAATACAATAACATAATATATTATAATCGTCAGATGAAGTTGAAGGTTCTATTTCACAAAACTCAGGTCTTCCATGCTCAAGTCATCATCTTCAATTTGAAGTTTAAGCTCATCGCTGAACTGACGAGCTGAAGCATCGGAACCGTGGGTTTTGTAAAATAAAACCTCCAACTTCAACTGAAGATGATGTCTTAAGCATCGAAACCATGGTGGGTTTTGTAAGAATGAAACCTTTCTAGTAGAAAAGACAACTTACTGTGTTTTTATTCCACAATTGAAAAATTCTACAACATCTTTGATTTCATTGTTTATGTTATGAATTAGTTGAAGGATGCTTCTGTTAATCGCAGATCCTGATCAAAAAAGACTTATTCAAGAGTAGTTGAATTCAAGATTAGATTGATGCAAGATCAACTTTGGTCTTATAGACAAATTTATTCAAGATCAGGATGGGTCTTATAGTTGGATTTGATTGATAGTTCAAGTTAGAGTAATTCAAAGCATTTTACAGAGTGAGTCATATGTATGGGAACCCTTCAATAAGTTGGAGACTTAATACTGTAACTTTCAGGATAAGTTATTGGTCGGATACTCCACCTTTTGACGTACACCTGAATTTCAACTCCTCATAAGGGGGTGGCTTAGATTGGTTGTAACTCGAATATTTTAAATGAAAACACCCATTGTGTGGTACATAATTTTAAATGCCATTTTTGAACAAGAAAGATAGCATCAAAAAAATGTTCTATGATATCTGTATCTAAAATGGCGGCTGATTGAAGTTTTAGTTTTCAAAGAAATGAGGGGTTGTAACGCAAATATTTTCAATGTAAACACCCATTGTGTGGTACAAAATTTTAAATGCCATTTTTGAACAAGAAAGATAGCATCAAAAAAAATGTTCTATGATATCTGTATCTAAAATGGCGGCTGATTGAAGTTTTAGTTTTCAAAGAAATGAGGGGTTGTAACGCAAATATTTTCAATGTAAACACCCATTGTGTGGTACAAAATTTTGAAGGCCTTTTCAAAACAAGAATGATGACATCAATAAAAATGTTCTATGATACTTGTTTCCCAAATGGTGGCTGATTGAAGTTTTAGTTTTTACTTGAAAATTTAATGTACGTCAAACGGTGGAGTATTCGACCAATAACTTATCCTGAAAGTTACAGTCTTATCTGCTACAGTCTCCAACTTATTGAAGGGTTCCCATACATATGACTGACTCTGTATTTAGTTTCATTTATTTACAACTTATTTTTTTTTAAGATTATTTATTTTTTCCATAAACCAATGTATCATTTAACTTTAATATTTTAGTTATTTTCAATAATACATCAGACTTTATTGAATCTATTGAATATAGGTTATGATGTGATTACATTCCCCCTTAACATGAGTCCACTCGTTAATGGGATGTTAACCATATCAGACAAATCAACTTATTACTACTATAGTAAGATTGACTGTCAGCATTGGTTGAATAGGAACTATCGATAGGATTATTAATGTAATTATTAATATTATTTTTAATGTTCGCTCCTCAACCTCAGACATTAGTCCATGTGAGGAGCCTCCTTCATACTGATTGTATATTTCTGTTGTACCATTGCTGTGAACGAAGAAAAATAAAACTGAATTTCAATTGATGATTAAATAAGTATTTTGATTTCTAATACAATAGTTTTGATGTTGTATTGTTAAATACTATTAAATATTGTAGTTATCTATAATAGTGATCCTACTTTTCTGTATCATAGTGATAAGTTATCTGTGTGCATTAAATTTTAACATACTTATGCGAACTCTGAAGCTAGGTTTACACCAAAGTTATTAACAAAATGTTAATAACTTGTTCCTTATAGATTCTATCAGATTGAACGGAACTTGGCAAACACATATGTTCATCATTTTGATAAGTTATGTTCAATCTAATAGAATCTATATGGATTTAGCTATTAACATTTGTTCATAAGTTGGTGTAAACGCAGCTTAACTCACGAACAGACCGACAGGTCCATGTGAGTAGTTAAAATTAATTTATAAATAGTTTAAACAGATATATAATCTTCTTCAAATTAGTACATTTACTGATGTTTTATAAATCTGATTTTTTTTGTGAAACAATAAAATTCAATTTGAATGTTTCGTTTGTGCAGGTATCAACTGCGAGGAGGCGCGTAAGCAGGAGGAGCGAATGATGCTGAGTGACGCGAAGGAGTGGCTGAGCAACGGAGAGCTGAACGATAAGCCGCATCCCAAGACGGGCGCCACTGCCCTCCATGTCGCCGCAGCCAAGGGATACATCAAAGTCATGGAGTCAGTACCATTCAATCATGTCACTTTTCAAGACCATGCTCCATGGAGTCAGTAGCAAACAAATTCAATCATGTAACTTCATGGAGTCAGTAGCAAACAAATTCAATCATGTAACTTCATGGAGTCAGTAGCAAACAAATCTTCCATCCGTTCACTCAATCATGCCATTTTTGCACACGGT
The DNA here is from genome assembly GCF_014356525.2 of Nilaparvata lugens. Taxonomy (NCBI): domain Eukaryota; kingdom Metazoa; phylum Arthropoda; class Insecta; order Hemiptera; family Delphacidae; genus Nilaparvata; species Nilaparvata lugens. Next base: position 49,902,196 of record NC_052509.1, read on the forward strand.
GCTCCAAATTTTCTATCCCGATGTTGTAGAGTTCTTCCGTCAATAATTGTGAAATCGAATAACATCATCACTGACTTCATCGGTCCTAAAGCGTAGGCCACCCTAGTCTTCAATTAATGCTATATGTGTAATTTTTATACTCATACACAACATGCTGATGCCCAAAACTGTCTCTTTTAAAACTAAGGGTGTGATCACATTAGATCACATTAGCGTATATGTGCAAGTGCAAGCTAGGTTATGCATGACCAAGCGTGCAGATGAGAAACAAAATCTGGGAAGAGCAATAGGAACAATCACACTGAAAGCTTGCAATTGCTGGTTGCATTCAGTGTGAGCAGCTACATACAGGTCACAATGTGTTTCAATGGCACTTTTCAAATTTTGCTTTTAGTAGTTGAACTGTATCTTTTCAAATCCAAACGCCAGTCCAAATCTGAATGTAGGTCGGGTTAAAATTGTCTCACCAAGGTGTTACAAGTTTTGTAGATTTTTGTGATCGTCTGATATCTGTTGACACCTGTTCCGAGTCCGAAATAGCCAAACCTGAAATTGCATGCAAGTTCAAGGTGAATTATATTGTTGGAAAGTTATGATGTTATTTTATTGTGAAACTCAGTACAAACTGTCAGCATTCGCCCAATGAGAAGCATTCATGATTTAATTTATAAGAAATGCTAACAGTTTGAAATGAATATCACTCACTTATAGCTATTTTTATATATGATTACGTAACTTTATTCATGGGCAATTAGTTTTGGATAAGATTAAAATAGAAAGTGATTTCATTATATAAAAAAGTAGATAGTAATTCAAAATTGAATGATAAGTCTAAGATTTTGCATCAAAATGCCGGCTGGATTCTATGAAGAGATTCTCTGTAAACTGATATTATTCCTTTCATAAGATATCAACGCTTCCCATTCAACCAATGCTGACAGTTTGAAATGAATGAAGTGACTTCATCGTTTATTGTAGTCACTGTAATTCTTATGTGCGTATCAAGTACATTGAAATTAATATTTTTTAAAATTGATATTAAATTTAAAAAAATAAATTGAAATTTATATATTATTCTTTGGAGGAGCAATCCAGTCATTCTTTTTTGTGCTTATGAATAGATAATAAATATTTGTTCATGAGGACTATCCCATCAGTCTTTTATCTTCAGGGCTACTTTTAATATAAATAAAAATCTAAATCTGAGTACCCTTTTAAATTATTTTTTCACGACATGTTTCGGCTACTATTCTATTCTATTCTATTCCGTCAGTTATGTATAGACCAATGATTTATTCTGGGATAGTTGAGTTAAAAATTGAACATAACTTTTCTGGTTATGTCGTGATGTCTTGAGATTCGACGAACTGAACGGCTAAACTTCCTACTTGTTTCAGTTTCTTACAAAAATTTCAATTATTATTGTGGTCATACATTTAATAGTCAAAAAAGGCACGCAATGAACTGATATATTGAGGAACTGATACCCTCCCTTTTTTCCAAAGGGTAAAGTGATAAAAGTTAACATGATTATTTTGTGATATTGATTAGAAAGTATTGATAGGATTATTAATATTATTATTAATGTTCGCTCCTCATCCTCAGACATTAGTCCATGTGAGGAGCCTCCTTCATACTGATTGTATATTTCTGTTGTACCATTGCTGTGAACGAAGAAGAATAAAACTGAATTTCAATTTGATGATTAAATAGATTAAATAAGTATTTTGATTTCTAATACAATAGTTTTGATATTGTATTGTTAAATACTATTAAATATTTGTAGTTATGAATAATGGTGATCCTACTTTTCTGTATCATAGTGATAATTTATCTGTGTACATTGAATTTTGGCATACGTATGCGAACTCTGGAGCTGGGTTTACACCAAAGTTATTAACAAAATGTTAATAACTTGATCCTTATAGATTCTATCAGATTGAACGGAACTTGACAAACATATATGTTCATGTTCATCATGTTGATAAGTTATGTTCAATCTAATAGAATCTATATGGATTTAGCTATTAACATTTTGTTCATAAGTTTGGTGTAAACGCAGCTTAACTCACGAACAGACCGACAGGTCCATGTGAGTAGTTAAAATTAATTTGTAAAATAGTTTAAACATATATATAATCTTCTTCAAATTAGTACATTTACTAATGTTTTATAAATCTGAATTTTTTTGTGAAACAATAAAACTCAATTTGAATGTTGCGTTTGTGCAGGTATCAACTGCGAGGAGGCGCGTAAGCAGGAGGAGCGAATGATGCTGAGTGACGCGAAGGAGTGGCTGAGCAACGGAGAGCTGAACGATAAGCCGCATCCCAAGACGGGCGCCACTGCCCTCCATGTCGCCGCAGCCAAGGGATACATCAAAGTCATGGAGTCAGTACCATTCAATCATGTCACTTTTGAAGACCATGCTCCATGGAGTCAGTAGCAAACAAATTCAATAATGTAACTTCATGGAGTCAGTAGCAAACAAATTCAATGATGTAACTTCATGGAGTCAGTAGCAAACAAATCTTCCATCCGTTCACTCAATCATGCCATTTTTGCACACGGTGCTCCAAATTTTCTATCCCGATGTTGTAGAGTTCTTCCGTCAATAATTTGAGAAATCGAATAACATCTTCACTGACTTCATCGGTCCTAAAGCGTAGGCCACCCTAGTCTTCAATTAATGCTATATGTGTAATTTTTATACTCATACACAACATGCTGATGCCCAAAACTGTCTCTTTAAAACTAAGGGTGTGATCACATTAGATCACATTAGTGTATATGTGCAAGTGCAAGCTAGGTTATGCATGACCAAGCATGCAGATGAGAAATTAAATCTGGGAAGAGTAATAGGAACAATCACACTGAACGCTTGCAATTGCTGGTTGCATTCAGTGTGAGCAGCTACATACAGGTCACAATGTGTTTCAATGGCACTTTTAAAATTTTGCTTTTAGTAGTTGAACTGTATCTTTTCAAATCCAAACGACAGTCCAAATCTGAATGTAGGTCGGGTTAAAATTGTCTCACCAAGGTGTTACAAGTTTTGTAGGTTCTTTTGTAAGTTGAATTGTCATGAACATCTACAGTAGTTGAACTGCCCCTATTCAATTCTATACTACAGTCCAAATCAAAATGTAGGCTGGGTCATAATGGAATCGTGACATTTCACTCATCATGGTGTTACAACAAGCTTTGTAGGTTCTTTTGTTAGCTGAATATTGTCATGAAAATGTGTAGTATTTATGTTTCAAACGCATACTTCCCTTTCCTTTACTACCCTTTTCAAACGCATACTACAGTCCAAATTAAAATGTAGGCTTATTTATTCAATCATGTACGATTTTTATATGAAAAGACACATCAGGCTGATGCCCAAAACTGTGCCTTTCCCAACTTACACTACAGTACAAATCAAAATATAGGCTAGATCATTATAAAAATAATGATAATTATTCACTTACCACGGTGCTACAACAAGCTTTTCCTGAGGTTATTGGTTGTTCATGAATTCGTCAAATTCTCTGTTCATCGAATACCGATTTTGACCAGTTCTTCTAAATAAATCGGAGATACTAGAATAATTTTTTTAAGGTTGGAAGCGATTTGTGCCATTTTCGCGCTGATAAGCTATCAATACGATAAGTTAAGCTCTATGCGTCTGCTACTCCCGTTGTGAGATGGCCTCTTTTAGAGCCGAACTCTAAATACCATTTACTGTATTAGTTTAAAAAACGCTTCCCGGTGGTTCGAAATCCACCTAAAGCTGCAGGTCCAGTCATTTCTCATCATCATGATCATCATCCGTCTCATTACCCACGCACAAGCCAAGAGCTCGTGTGCTCATCACCCTCCGCAAAATAACTTGGTTAGAAAATAAAATCAAATTATAAGACAGTCATTACAGTATTGAGCAGGAATTGCCACTTCCTTGAAGCGACTACCAAACATGCGAGGGTAATTTTCTTTCAACCTCCGATCATATATCATACGACACAGTCAAGCCGTAGGAGGGTGATTTTCACAGAGCTGAACAGCTTGCCATCCACACCAAACGCCCTGTGATCGCTGCGGTCAAATCATCAATTGTTGCCGAGTTAAAGACCCACAAACATGGCCGCCTCACTTCGAGTCTCCTGCCAAGTGCTAGTTACGTAGCGTTATCCGTTTTGCAAGCTGAAGGTAATTAATCAGTATAGATCTAACGAAAAAGATTCAAAAGTGATTATGTTGTGCGTGAATGGTTCGGAAAGATAAAGACGTCAGTTGAAATGACTTCCGGAATCGTCATTATGTATGACACAGTGCTGGAGCAACCAAACGGCTTCTCCAGTCAATCAAATTCGATAATTTCGATTAACTGTCATACAAACCTGACTTGGTCACTAATAACTTGAACATTTTCCCCAAACTCAAGAAACGACTTTGAGGGCAGATTTTCCAAACTAACAAGGAGCTTCAAAACAACGTCATAGGTCATAGCCCACTGAAACTAATTTTGCAGCTGCATTTTATGAAGAGAGTTTTGGTAGGCTGGTCCACTAGTATGGCAAATGCCTCAACCTCCACGGCAATTATTTTGAAGAATATTCATAAGTGTAAGTAACTTTTAGTGAATAATTTATTCTTTAGTACACATTCGTCTTATATTTGTGGGCAATCGGAGGTTGAAAAAATGAACCTCGTAAATTAAAATTAAAGTCTTGGAGTCAGTACCGAACTTGTTTACAAAATAGAACTATTGTACTACAAGAAATCGTGTCAGTATCGAGAAGGGAATAATAATAGTCAATTTTTTTTTTAAGACAGAAATACCGAAGTTAAATGATAGAAAATCCATGGAGTGAGTACCACCAATCACAATGCATGGTTAGAGAATTGACTGACAAAAGGGAACTTTTCAAGTTGTTATTATTGTGCGTAAGTCAAAGTCACATTACATTTTGTGTCCACTTTTCCACAGATAAGCTAATTCTCGTGATGCGATAACTAAAGTGAGATTCACTTATAACTGTCAGCATTCCCTATTAATAACACCAATGCTGACAGTTTGAAGTGAATCTCACTATAGTAGGAGTGATTTGATAATTTGGTTTACTTCAACCCAGAAAGTATAGCTATCCTCTATCCTCTGCAGAGGAAATGAAAGTGTGGAAAAGGACAGAGAGTCTGTTTCATGATATAGGAGATTCACCAATCAAATTCACTTGTATCACCGGCTCCTTATTGGATGTTAATAATCCTGTATAGGGAAAAATACTGGATTATTAGAACTTCACGAGTATTAACCGGAGTAAGGACCGTTTCATTTGTTGACATATGCCATCGCCTTATTCTAATGAAATCCAAGCCGTTCTATAAGCCTATAAAAAAACAATTGTTTACACGTATTCTACATTTTTCAACCAATTAATGTAATTTTTCAAATATGACTAAAACCTGCACATATAGGGCCCCTAGCCGGTATTTCGGAATAAACAGCATGTCATTTGATAGTGAAAGAAAAAGACTAAGAAATTGTCAAAAAACCACTGATTTATTGATAATTAGAAAGACCGATTTCGGTTATTACACCATTGTCAATCTCTGTTAAACTTTGATGTCAGAATCTCTGATGTCAGTTTATCAGAGATTGACAATGGTGTAATAACCGAAACCGGTATTTCTAATTATCAATAAATCAGTGGTTTTTTGACAATTTCTTAGTCTTTTTCATTCAATATGAATAATTACAACAATACCAACTTCTCAACTACACAAAAAGTGAAATCATTTCATAGTTTTACTGTAAACAGTATTTTGAACAGTCATTAGTTTTGTAAAACTATTTTAAAATGAGGATTGTTTGTTTATCCATAATATGTGTTTCTACTCGATTGCAGATGAGATCCCTGTGGTGAGATTCACGCTCTAAAGTCTGTCTGATTAAGATTGGTTTTCTATTTTGTTTTACTTCAACCCAGAAAGTATAGCTATCCTCTATTCTCTGCAGAGGAAATGAAAGAGTGGAAAAGGACAGAGAGTCTGTTTCATGATATGGGAGATTCACCAATCAAATTCACTTGTATCACCGGCTCCTTATTGGATGTTAATAATCCTGTATAGGGAAAAATACTGGATTATTAGAACTTCACGAGTATTAACCGGAGTAAGGACCGTTTCATTTGTTAACATATGCCATCGCCTTATTCTAATGAAATCCAAGCCGTTCTATAAGCCTATAAAAAAACAATTTTTTACACGTATTCTACATTTTTCAACCAATTAATGTAATTTTTCAAATATGACTAAAACCTGCACATATAGGGCCGCTAGCCGGTATTTCGGAATAAACAGCATGTCATTTGATAGTGAATGAAAAAGACTAAGAAATTGTCAAAAAACCACTGATTTATTGATAATTAGAAAGACCGATTTCGGTTATTACACCATTGTCAATCTCTGTTAAACTTTGAGGTCAGAATCTCTGATGTCAGTTTATCAGAGATTGACAATGGTGTAATAACCGAAACCGTCTTTCTAATTATCAATAAATCAGTGGTTTTTTGACAATTTCTTAGTCTTTTTCATTCAATATGAATAATTACCACAATACCAACTTCTCAACTACACAAAAAGTGAAATCATTTCATAGTATAACGTTCTTCTGTAAACAGTATTTTAAACAGTCATTAGTTTTGTAAAACTATTTTAAAATGAGGATTGTTTGTTTATCCATAATATGTGTTTCTACTTGATTGCAGATAAGATCCCTGTAGTGAGATTCACGTTCTAAAGTCTGTCTGATTAAGATTGTTTTTCTATTCTTGTATGTCATTAGACAAAGCACATTCTATCCTTTTTCAACTCCGCACCGGTGGCAAATTTAACTATGCCAATAATGAACCACCAGAATATTTAATGTCAAGGAATCTCAACTATTAACATTTATTGTAAAATCATGAGATGATATATTTTCGTGACAAATGAAACATATTTGAGATAGATATTTATTAACAAGGATCAGCAATTGATATTACGTTACATCATATACCGGAATGGAAAAATGCATTTCCTTGATGAATATAACATATTTTATATAGAATTGATTAATATCAGACCGGGATGACTTCAATCACAGCTATGTGTAGAAAAGTGACATCTATGTCTTCCTATCATTTCCACTGACTATGAAGCATGAATCTCACTATAGTAAGACGGGACTCCCATGTGACTAATGGCATGTTCCATCAGTCTGTTGTGAGTTTTGTCTACCTTTATAAATTTGAGTTATACTCGTTTTACAGTAGGACCCCAGCTCATCACGAGAGTGACCGTTTTCACACTTACCAACACCCAGGATTGTTATTTGATTGGCCAATTCTCACCAACAACTTATCTTCAGCCAATCGGAGCATAATTCTGAGTATCGGCCGACAATAGGACGTGTGAACACGACGAATAGCTTCTCTGTCGATAAGTAGACAGAGAAATGTTATGGGACTAGGCAAAATAATACCTACAAAACATGCCGATAAGCTTTTCATATACTTTAACTTGGAGTTATAATTTTAAATTCTTCAAACCTATCTGCGGTGTGCTAGACCACTACCTCCGTAGACAAAGCCATGGTGCATTCGTGTGACGTCAGCACAGGTAGGGCTCCTACACCAATAAAAACACTAGCTGATATAGATCAGCTGAAATCGGTGTAGGAGTCCTACCTGTGCTGACGTCACACGAATGCACTACGGCTGTGTTTACGGAGGTAGTGGCTAGACACATTCATTGAGTGTCGTCCATTCATTCTTCTATAAAATGGCATTACTTTTCTCGTGATTTTAGGTCACTTCTATCCCTGCGATTTTGCTGATTTGTTGGAATGTAGAGAAACACCTGTATTAACATCCTTAATTTCTATACTAGTAGTTCTGTGAACAGTAGACCTCACGCAGTATTCTCATCCACAAGTACCTGATTGAAACTATAGACCTTATGGAAATACAGCAATAGACTGGCTTCTCCACACATCTGTGTAATCACTTGTCAGCTGATTTATGATGAATAATTCTATAGTCTGATTTTTACTCTTATATTGGCGTATGAAGGAGGCTCCTTTTTCCTTTTATACTAATAGTTCTGTGAACAATAGACCTCACGCCGTATTTTCGTCCACAAGTACCTGATTGAAACTGTAGACCTTATGGAAATACAGCAATAAGACTGGCTTCTCCAAACATCATTCTGTGTAATCACTTGTCAGCTGATTTATGATGAATAATTCTATAGTCTGATTTTTACTCTTATATTGGCGTATGAAGGAGGCTCCTTTTTCCTTTTATACTAATAGTTCTGTGAACAGTAGACCTCACGCCGTATTCTCATCCACAAGTACCTGATTGCAACTATAGACCTTATGGAAATACAGCAATAGACTGGCTTCTCCACACATCATTCTGTGTAATCACTTGTCAGCTGATTTATGATGAATAATTCTATAGTCTGATTTTTACTCTTATATTGGCGTATGAAGGAGGCTCCTTTTTCCTTTTATACTAATAGTTCTGCGAACAGTAGACCTCACGCAGTATTCTCATCCACAAGTACCTGATTGCAACTATAGACCTTATGAAATACAGCAATAGACTGGCTTCTCCAAACATCATTCTGTGTAATCACTTGTCAGCTGATTTATGATGAACAATTCTATAGTCTGATTTTTACTCTTATATTGGCGTATGAAGGAGGCTCCTTTTTCCTTTTATACTAATAGTTCTGTGAACAGTAGACCTCACGCCGTATTCTCATCCACAAGTACCTGATTGCAACTATAGACCTTATGGAAATACAGCAATAGACTGGCTTCTCCACACATCATTCTGTGTAATCACTTGTCAGCTGATTTATGATGAATAATTCTATAGTCTGATTTTTACTCTTATATTGGCGTATGAAGGAGGCTCCTTTTTCCTTTTATACTAATAGTTCTGCGAACAGTAGACCTCACGCAGTATTCTCATCCACAAGTACCTGATTGCAACTATAGACCTTATGGAAATACAGCAATAGACTGGCTTCTCCACACATCACTGTGTAATCACTTGTCAGCTGATTTATGATGAATAATTCTATAGTCTGATTTTTACTCTTATATTGGCGTATGAAGGAGGCTCTTTTTTCCTTTTATATTATCCTTGAAATGCAAAATTTCCAAAAAACCTTGTATATACGTCGACGCGCAATCAAAAAAGGAACATACCTGTCAAATTCCATGAAAATATATTACCGCGTTTCGCCGTAAATGCGCAACATATAAACATTTAAACATTAAGAGAAATGCCAAACCGTCGACTTGAATCTTAGACCTCACTTCGCTCGGTCAATAAAATCTTGACTTCGCATTACTTCTCATAATCTTTTGGCTTATTTAAGCAATGGGAATAGTTTCCTGGAGTATGTAGAACCCATCTTCTTTGAAATTATTAGAATAGAAAATAGAGGCATTATGGGATGACTTTGTTTGACACAAGTTATGTTCCAAGCCAGCTATTCTATTCCAGTTTCTATTAATCTTGTTCTGCATTTGAATGTTAGCAGTAACTGTTCAAGGATTCTCTCCTTCTACACAGATACTGTGAGATGAAAATTACTTGACTTGAATAATTGCCATATTCTTATTTTTGAAAGTCAGGCTACAACCAACAACATAAAGCCAAATCTAGTGTGATTCACGTTATAAAGATAAGTCAGCACCTGATTAACGTTGGTTTGCTATCCTTTTCTGTCTGTAGACAAAGCAGAAAGCTCTATTCTTTTCCAACTTCTGCACCGTTGCCAAATCGATTGCAAGCTATTGCGAAACAATGAACTACCAGACTATTTGATCTCAATTATGAGGATGTATAATTAAATCATGAAATATATATTTTAAAATATCAGATAACGCCGGGATGACTTGATCATCAAAGTATAGTAGCTATAGTAGCTATCTACTATAGAGTACGGTGGAAAAAGAAACGTGGCTACTGTGCCGTCCTATCATTTCCACTGACTTCATGACGTCATAGAACAGAACATGCCATCAATTTCATCAGTTTTTGATTTCTTAGCTCGAATTAGATCTTTCAGATTGATTTGTTTTCCACTGAGGATGATGCCGACATTAGTACTGTGCTTGTGCGTGGGTGATGGGTTGATCATGATAAAGAATGGACCTTCGAATTTGTGCACTTCAAGTTGGGAATTACTAGGAAATGATTTTATGCTCCTGACTGTTGATTCACTTGGTGGTATGGGGACCAACAGGTTCAATTTAGTTACGTTCTAAAATTGAATTAGCATATAATATTTGAACTAGTAATCATAGGAAACAGACTGCATCAAAGGCACATTTTGTTGAATCGAAAATAGTAAGTGTAGTTTTTTCTCAGGATGAGTATGCGATATCATAGTATCTTCAGTGAGATTTAATCCCAACTTACAGTATTTGTTATGAGTTAAATCAAAGCTTCCAAATCCTCAATGAATAATATTTTGAAGAACAAATTTGTTTCTGTTGTTTTGTTTGATAAAAATGTTCCTTGCTCTAGATGCTTTTATTTAGGTAGTTTCAAATACTGTATTAATAAAATCATGCAACTAAATTTACTCAGCATATCCACGGCTTCAGCCGATTTTGATTTAATTTATAAAATATTATATGAGACATTTTTTGAGTAATAATAAAATAAATCTTATGATATTTTTTTATTGCGGATGTTTTTCGAATAGTTGATATTATTGCGACTGAAATGTGTCACCAAAGTGAGATTCAGTTATGCTGTCATCATTCCTTGTCAGTACATCAATGCGTCCCATTTCGAACCAATGCTGACAGTTTGAAGTGAATGTGTGTGGGACATTTGTCAGCTCTGAAGAAGAAAGCCTTGAGCAAGTGTATTCTTAAGGCAATCGTTGCTGCTTCCAAATTAGGCAGTGTTCTTGTACAAGTGGAATATGTCGCCTATTCTCGCAAACACTTCTTTCATTGTTGTTAATGAGTAAGCTGGCCAAATGGTGCTCCGAAATTTGTTTTAAACCATTCTAAACCCTTATTTCGACTTGAAACTGTGCAAAACTTTAGTGGTTGTGTTCAAAATTCACTTCTATCTAATCAAGGTGAGTCGATAGAGTAGTTGAGTGACTGTTCTGCTATTTTCAAATTCATGTCATGCATAGGTTGTAAATCACTGACTTGTATACTAGTAACGCACTTCCAAGTACTATTAAAATCTATTTTCTTTTTAATTTTATTTTGTCCTTTTGACAGAATTTATTTTGAAAAAATTGTATAATTGTTTACTTATACAACTTTCATGTGAACTGTTTACATTCTCACATTTGAAATTCAATTCCTCAATAATTGAGTGGGCGGTAGCTATTATAATGCATTTTCTGTTTCTTGATATTATTTTTATACATGACATATTTTTAGTGATAATTTTTTTTAAATAATATATTATATTGTTGGAATAAAACGTATAGACTTTTCAATGACTTATTTAATTATTGATGCTTGTACACAAATTATAACATTCGAACATTACACCGTTTCAACTTCCCGAATCAGTTATTTTTCTCGTTTCTTTTCATTAAATATTTTTTGTCCAATTTGCTTCTAGTTTCAAGTAATAATATTTGTTGAACCATTATTGAAATTTATCAAATTTTACTAACTAATCTATTGTATTGGACCTGTTAAATAATGCATTCCATGACGCTGTTTCTACCTACAAATGAAAGAATTCTTCTTCTGTTATTCTTTATTCTCTATTCATTCATTTATATAATAATTACATTATAAAAATAATTTATACATTATAATTATTTTAGAAAAATATTAAAACTTGTAAATTAAAATTCTAAATGCTATTGCTAATATTTTATTAAAGGTAAATAAAAAGATACAGTTCACATTTATATGAATAATTCATACAAATCAGTTATAAATAGGTATACCGTAATTAATTATACAGAGTGTTTCTGAAGTAGACTTTCAAACTTGGTTAGTGGTTTCCGGACATTAAAATGAAGAAAAAACAGTAAAAATGCTTCGTTACCGAGATAATGATTGCACATTTTTTTAAATTTTATAATTCGTGGCGGCCTCATGATGATACTTTAATGATAAATTCTCATATAAGGTTTGTCAAGAAATCGAATTAAAAAACTAATTGGAAGTAAGGCGTTATTTTTGAAATACAGGAAATTGAAGATGATTTAATTCTGAAGAGAAACCACAGTAAATTGAAGATGATCTAACTCTGAAGAGAAAATCTGTTATTTTTTGTCTAAAACAACCTAAACCTCATTATCAAGTTGTTTTGACGTGGCCCCATGTATATTGTACCTTTTGTCTAAATAAAATTGATTTGAAATAAATCTATAGCTGGTACAGCTTTTGCCTGAGAGTCAAAGTTTGTATATTTGTTGATTTATCGGCAGCAGTAAATAACATTTTAATTATTTTTGTTGTAGACTATTGCTGGAAGGTGGCGCCGACGTGAACGCACAGGACTTGGATGGGTGGACGCCTCTGCACGCAGCTGCGCACTGGAACCAGAAAGATGCCGCCCAACTGCTCACCAAACACAACTGCCAAATGGATATGAAGAACTATGTGGTCAGTTCACCCATCACTCTATTATTTGCCACCAACATCCAGTCTATAATGATATTGCATCATTGTTCAGTTTCTATAATAATATTCTTATTATTATTAAACGAAAAACCAAATTAAATGCTGTAATTCACCCCGAAGATGAATTTGGATTTTTGTTTGATAATAATAATTCATTAGCATTTGAATAATTGCAATATCTCAATAATATTCTATCAAAAAAGAATAAAGTTCTTCATGACAAAGATTCGACATGAAGAACTATGTGGCGAGTCACCACTGGTCTATTATAGCCACCTTCACATTGTATGTTGGGCATCTTCTAGTCTCTATATTATCTATTGGGTGATGAGAGCATTTTGAATTTTCTATTTGAGGCTCAGTTTTTGCAGGCCGGACACAGCAATGTCTCCGCGCTACATAGGCCAAAGATTTATTGACTCTTTGAATGTTTCTATTTTTTTTATGGCCTATGATTGCATAAACATATGTAGGCTATCTATTATCTACCTTCACATCGGTGTGCAACTAACTCCTCCATTATCTGCCATCACATCATTGTACTCACTGCAGGCTGTAGCATAAGTGAGATTTAATAAAGACTATCTCTATACTATAGTGTGGTCCACGTTATAATGGCAGTGGATAAAGATAGAAGAATAGCGATGCCAATTCTCTGCATTAATTAATTATATTTCTACACCGTCAAAAACATAATTGTCATCGTTGTGGACCTAGAAAAGGATAGTACCACCGGCTTAGTCGAATGATAGACAAGGATAGCAAAACCGAAGTTGATCAAATATTGTCATTATAACGTGGACCTCACTATAGTAAAGTCTCTTCACACCCATAAGGTCTTTCACACCTAGCGTAGCGTAGCGTAGCTAGGAATGGAATACGTATATGAAAGACGTAGCCGTCCTATCTCCCACTGATAAAATCACGCTACGCTGTTGTGAAATGGACAGATTGATTAACATTAGGAGATACATCGGCTACCGAAGACGTATTCCTAGCTACGTTAGGTGTGAAAATACCTTTAAGCTTGAAGAGCAAGCGGCTTCGCCGCTCCATTTTTTTCAACTGTATCGGACGTCTCATCGATACTGATCCGTCGATACTAATTTATGATTTATTAATACTGTAAACATTACAAACTATAGTGTGATTCACTTATAAATTGAAACAGGAAAGGAAGGAAATGAAGTAAGAATAATAATGATAAGAATGAGATATGGGAATAGTAAGGAAGGAGATGGTTAATAAGTTGAACACTACGTTAGATCATCAATGATTCTCATATTCTTTGCTAAATGTGATGCCCACATGAGCTCAAGGCTTGTGCGTGGGTAATGAGAAGGATGATAATGGGAAACGAGTGTACCTTCAGGTTTAGGTTCAACATTCAACCACTGCTGATAGTCTAATATGAATTTCACTTTATAAACGTATTCAAATTTATGAAATCCGGGCCAATCCAAATTTTGTTTTTATATTGAGGTCCAACGCTGATAGTCTAAAGCGAACCTCACTTTATAAACGTGGTCAATTTATAAAATCTGGGCCACAATCCAAATGATGTTTTAATGTTGTCAGGGTCAGACGCCGTTCGACGTAGCCGAGTACGTGATGACGGTTGCGCTGAAGGAGATGCAGCAGAAACAGGCGGAGACGGGTGCGAGAGAGCAGCGCACCATCTGCGCCCGAGAGAGCAAGCGAGACAGCGACACCAATGTGTCACCCACCTCGCCTCCCACGACGTCACCCACGCACGACCTTGTGCCCAAGGTCAAGGTCGAAATCAAGCCCACACCGGACGAGGACACTGTCGGTGAGTGTCAACTCAGCACTTATTGGTTGTGGCTCAAGGTGTTGGAATGTCGGCTGAAATTGTTGTTTCAAGTGATCTTTTTGCTCATCCTCTTAAGCGGCCTATAGATGTGCAGTGTTATTGTCCAATATAACATCCATTTACAATATTATATTAGTATAACTACTCACTCTTGCTTCTAGCGATATTGAAAGTATTGAAACAATAGTATAGGATCAAGTACCCTTTTATTTTATCACAACATGACTAGTTTAAACTTTTCAAGCGTCATTTTAAAGTGTAAAATTGTTGTGATTAAATAATAGGGTACTTGATAATTCTTTTGTGTTTCAATATTGTACCTACTTATAACATCAGGCCACACGTCATAGACACTGCGGCCTGATATTATAATAATTTTTTTCAATAGAATATGTTATATTCTACAATAATAGTGAGCGTGTATTTAAGTCTTTAAAACGCCCCTTTATTGACTGGGCTACGTAGTTCTATTTTATTGTTAGCTCACTGGCTCTGTCCACAAACAGAAATTGAATTTGAATGAAACAGAAATACTATTGCATTAAACTGGATTCCCACATTCATCAAAATTTGGGAGAAAGACAGTTTTGGACTATGCCTCTTGTCTTCTCCCAATCATATTATTGTATAATATAATGATATGTAACTGCCAATAAATTATATCAGTATCAGTTACCATTACTGTTGAAGTATCATTTCCATGAGTTCTAATGGGAGTATTCATACTCTGTTGGCCGGGATGAGTGGGAGAGTCCCCTCAGAATTTATGGGTATGATATTCTTATCGGATACGTTCACTAATACTGATTTGTGGCAATCCACCTTTACTGTACCGGATTAACTCTCACATAGAACTTGAAACAGTTACTGTGATTTGTAACTGGAACAGTGATTGATATCTATGTCACAGTTTTTTTTTTGTTGCCTGCTTGCATGTGTATCTGAGTGTCTTAATATTGAAATGGCACCGTCTAGCTGTGACAGTATGGTATGGTTTCTTCACAAATCTGAGGAACTTTGCATTCGTGATTTGTGTCAATTAAGTGAAGTTGGAATGACCATTTAGTAAAGTAAAATTACTCTACTTCAACAACTCAACTATCTATACAATAATCATTGGCTCGATTGTATTAGAGCCTGTAAAATTTTAACTGTGATCAATTACCACAATAACCAATCAGAGAAGCCTTATTTTCAAAGAAGGTTCTCTTGGCATTTGATCATGATGACTTTTGTACGACTGGGTCGAAGTCAATTGCTGTAACATTGTATTTTTCAATATTATAGTTTTAAAGTTAATAGTTTCTAATAAATTTAACTAGATTGGAAAAGTGTTCGTCTAGATCAGAAAGTTTCTACGAAGCAGCACACCTTACCATACCATACTTTCATCCTAGCTTGGAAAAATATACTGTTTCTTGAATACTTGACAGCAATTGATTCCAAATTTCTCTCCCTCTAAAATAATGATATTTCTCTCTTCTGTAGATCTTTTAGATCATTCTAAATTCAAATACTTCACTAAACCACTTCTAGATCTGTGTATTTGACGTTCTTTTATAGTTGTTGTGGTGTTAAAAAGTGTGATAATTTTGCGGAAAGTTGATTATCTACAGTACCTATCTTTAATTCCTGTGTAATTTTATCAATTAAAGCATTCTGGTTCATAATATTTGATATCATGAGATATTTGCACAGTGTAAGTTGAAACTGGATTGGATCAGTTTGAAGTCGATAGTTTGGACCGTATTCGCCATTTCAGTTTGAACAGAGATGAATAAGCTATGGATTTAAAACCGGAATGTACATTCATTCAATTTACACATTTTAATAAATGCGACCATATTATACTGCAAACATACAACTTGGATTAGATTTAAACTCAATGGGTATCATTATTATAATGCGACCTTCATTTAATCCACCTGTTTATATTTATGTATGGACCTTCAGGATTATTTATGTTAAAGATAATCTTGGTTTACATGGTCGCATTTATTATAAGTTTAATGCTAATATCGGTTCACATGAAGATGAATAGTCGCATTCATTATAAATAAGTATTATAATGTTTTAAATTCTGAGTTTTAACCTACAGTTTACTTATATTTGTTTGAAGTGAGATGAAGTATACGGCCTTGTAAATTAGAACTATTTTTTCTTGTTGTCTCAAATCTATTGATCACTTATGGCATAAAGAACTAATAATCAATAACTGATCAGTCCAATGATATATTTGTTCCAGTGCTGTGTAGTGTTATGTTTGTGATGTGTGGCTTTTATTTGTGGTTGCTTTCACTCACCTATTTCCAGTTACCAGTGTGTCTGAATCGTTCAACTACACATACTTCACACACAATGAATCGATAGTTTGTTGAAATAATTTAAATGAGACTGAAATTTTTTTATTTTTATGTTACAACAAACTCATTGTTCATTGTTCAAACTCATTATAAACTTTGTTCAGACAGTAGTCAGGGTCAGGCATTAAAGAAATGCCTATTTTGTTCTATTGAAACATCCAAGAGTATTCTAGAGCACGTAATTGCTGAAATCGATCATTTATAGAACCATGAAATACATTGAATACTGAAATCTGAATGCAAATAAATCACATACTGGATAAATTCCACGGTTCAGGAGAATTTTCATATGAGAATTCTCATAGAATTGTTGTAATATTTACGAAACAAATTTTAAATTTTATTAAAATATTCTGAAGAATCGCAGAGTTGATAGATTCTGATTTCGTCTGTGCACCTATTCAAGAATGTACGTAAATTCATATTGTGAGAGATTTTGAATATGATTTGCTAACCGTATGCCATTTTTAATAAAAAATAAATCTATATATCTATTCCATCTTCACATTAAAATCTACATGCAATTTTATCTTGTGAGAGACTAAGTTTGCTATTTGTTGATTTGAAGCGAATAAATAATTTATTTGTTGACTCAATTTGAAACTTTCTGTATAAAGTATACAAGTTAAATTCACTGCAATTTTCAGCATTCCACATTTTAGCATCAATCTTCCATCATTTAACCAATCATGTCAGTCTAAAGTTATTTTAATCTCACTGTAAACATTATGCTATGAAAGAATAAAGCTATTTCAATCTCACTGTAGAAAATTCATGCCATGAAAGAATAATACGAACTTTTTGTGTTATAATATACGATTCGGAGCACACTGGTACAACGTTTGTAAACCGAGCACTTTGTGTTGTGTTGCATGCAGCTGCATCTGGAGGGGTGGGGGGAGAGAATAATGATGATGATGATGATGTGAGTGTGAGTAGTGATGACAGTGATGATGATGATGATGAATCAGAGGATGATGAGGAGAGCTCGAGCGCTTACGGCGAGGGGACGAGCTCTCTTTGTATAGACGTACAGGAAGAGAGTCAGGTCAGGGAGTTGGGTAAGTTGGAAGGTCTCTCGAGAAATTACACTCGAAAAAGATGAATTACAATTACAAGAGATTGATAATTACACTAAAGAACGTCAATTACAATTAGTAGAGCTTGAAAATCACTCCGAAAGAGTTCCATTACAATTACAAGAGCATGAGAATCACATTGAAAAACTTGAATTACAATATTAAGAGCTTGAAAATCACACCGAAAGTGGTTCATTAAAATTTTAAGAGCTTGAAAATCACAATAATATATTAGTAGAGGTGAAGTGTTTAGAATTTTAGACGGTTCAAATAAATCAACAATAATATATTTTTCTTAAATTTAGTTTAATAGTTTATCGATTTTAAATTCAGCGAATTACGCCAGGCCCTCACAAACACAGGCTTGAGCCTACATGTGAGTCTCTCACAATGTAAGGGTATCTATAAATATACTGTAACTGTACTGTATTATTTGTAAATTGTGAGAATAAATTGATTTGATATCAATATCAATCATTAAACACAATGTTCTGAGTTGTTATTTGAATTTGTTGAATCATCAAAGCTGTTTTGATGCTAATTAGGATTCGAATCATAATACTATTCTTTAAAGTTGCCTTAATCTTATTCATTTGTTGTATAAGAAAAATTTGCCACTGAGTTGTGATTTTAATTTTCCGAATCAGCAAAGCTCTTTTGAAAATTAATGTTTGAATCACAATTATTATTCTCATACTCATTGAAATGCTTCAGTGCCCCTTTATATAGTCACATATTTATGATCAGGTATCTTTGATCATAGGTATTATTTGATCATTTAGAGTCATCAAATGCTATATTTATTACACGGGCCTAATAGGGAATCAAATCTATAATGGAAGTTTCTCAAATATCTATGACCATGACGGTATCTATGACCATATTTTTCAAATAACCAGAAATGATCATATCATTCATTTTCTTGTTCAGGGCTACTGTATAGACATGAAAATTGAAAATCAAAGTACCGTATTTTTTTCAACATTTATTTCTTTTTTT